>NW_022630995.1:19406173-19409644 GCF_010015895.1 Lontra canadensis | reverse complement strand
CTAGTCTATGTGTCTGTTTTTGTGCCAATACCATGCTGTCTTGGTGATCACAGCTTTGTAGTAAAGCTTGAAATCAAGCAACATGTTCTCCCCAGTTTTGTTTTTCTTTTTCAACATTTCCTTAGAAATTCAGAGTCTCCTTTGGTTCCATACAAATTTTAGGATTGTTTGTTCAAGCTCTTTGAAAAATGCTGGTGGAATGTTAATCGGGATGGCATTGAAAGTATAGATTGCTCTAGACAGTAGAGACATTTTAACAATGTTCATTATTCCAATTCATGAGCATGGAATAGTCTTCCATCTTTCTATGTCTTCTTCAATTTCTTAATGACCATTCTGTAGTTCCTCGAGTACAGATCCTTTATTGCTTTGGTTAGGTTTATTCCCAGGTATCTTATGGCTCTTGGTGCTATAGTAAATGGAACTGATTCTCTAATTTCCCTTTCTGTATTTTCATTGATAGTGTATAAGAAAGGAACTGATTTCTGTACATTGATTTTGTATCCTGCCACATTACTGAATTGCTGTATGAGTACTAGTAGTTCGGAGTGGAAACCTTTCGGTTTTCCTTATAAAGTATAATGTCATCTGCAAAGAGAGAGAGTTTGACTTCTTTGTCAATTGGAATACCTTTTATTTCTTTATGTTGTCTGATTTTTGTTGTTTGTTGAATAAGAGTGGTGAGAGTGGACATCCTTGTCATGTTCTGGATCTCAGAGGGAAGGCTGTCAGTTTTTCCCCATGGAGGATGATATTCGCTGTGGATTTTTCATAGATAGATTTTATGAAGTTGAGGAATGTTTCCTCAATCCCTAAATTTTGAAAGGTTTTAATCAAGAACGGATGCCATATCTTGTCAAATGCTTTTTCTGCATCAATTGAGAGGACCATGTGGTTCTCTCTTCTCTTAGTATTTGTTCTATCACATTAATTGATTTGCGAATGTTGAACCACCCTTGCATCCTGGGGATATATCACACCTGGTCATAGTAGATAATCTTTTTAATGTACTGTTGCATTTTATTAACTAGGATATTGTTGGTAATCTTAGCATCCATATTCATCAGAGATATTGGTCTGAAATTTTCTTTTTGGTGGGGTCGTTGCCTGGTTTGGGGATCAGGGTAATGCTGGTTTCATAAAAAGAATCTGGAAGTTTTCTTTCTGTTACTATTTTTTGAAATAGTTTCAGGAGAACAGATATTATTTCTTCTTTGAATGTTTGGTAGAATTCTCCAGGGAATCCATCAGGTCCTGGGCTCTTGTTTTTTGGAAGGTTTTGGATCACTGGTTCAATCTCATTACCAGATAATGGTTTATCCAGGTTGTCAACTTCTTCCTGATTTGCTTTTAGAAGTTTATAGGTTTCCAGGAATGCATCCATTTCTTCCAGGTTGCTTAGCTTATTGGCATATAGTTTTCGATAATAATTTCTGATGATTGTTTCTATTTCCTTGGTGTTAGTCATGATCTCTCCCTTTTCATTCATAATTTTATTAATTTGGGTCCTCTTTCTTTTCTTTTGGATTAGTTTGGCCAATGGTTTATGGATCTTATTGATTCTTTCAAAGAACCAGCTTCTAGTTTCATTGATGTGTTCTACTGTATCTCTAGTTTCTATCTCATTGATCTCTAATCTTGATTATTTCCCTTCTTGTGCATGGGGTTGGCTTAATTTCTTGTTGATCCTCCAGTTCTTTAAGGTGTAAAGAGAGTTGGTGTATTCTGGATTTTTCCATTTTTTTGAGGGAGGCTTGGATGGTTATGTATTTCCCCCTTAGGACTGCTTTTGCCTTAACCCATAGGTTTTGGATGGAATTGTCTTCATTCTTATTGGTTTCAATGAACTGTTTAAGTTCTTATTTGATTTCCTGGTTGATACAAACATTCTTGAGCAAGGTGGTCTTTAGCTTCCAAGTGTTTATATTCCTTCCAAACTTATTCTTGTGGTTGAGTTCCAGTTTCAAAGCATAGTGGTCTGAGAGTATCCAAGGAATAATCTCAATCTTTTGTATCGGTTGGGCCCTGATCTGTGACCCAATATGTGGTCTATTCTGGAGAACGTTCCATGTGCACTCAAGAAGAATGAGTATTCTGTTGTTTGAGGGTGGAATGTTCTGTATATATCTATGAGGTCCTTCTGGTCCAAAGTGTCATTCAATACTCTTGTTTCTTTTCTTTCTTTCTTTTTTCCTTCCTTCCTTCCTTCCTTCCTTCCTTCCTCCTTTCTTTTTTAAAGATTTTATTTATTTATTTGACAGAGAGAGATCACAAGTAGGCAGAGTGGCAGGCAGAGGCAGAGAGAGGGGGAAGCAGACTCCTTGCTGAACAGAGGTCCCAATGAGGGGCTCTATCCGAGGACCCTGAGATCACGACCTGAGCCGAAGGCAGAGGCCCAACCCACTGAGCCACGCAAGTGCCCCAACACTCTTGTTTCTTTATTCATTTTCTGTTTGAATGATCTGTGCATTACTGAGAGCAGTGTGCTAAGATCCCCTACTATTAATGTATTCATATCAATATGAATGTTTATCTTGATTAACAGTTGTCTAATATAGTTGGCTGCTCCTGTATTGGGGCATAAATATTTACAATGTTAGACTTTCTTGGTGGATAGACCCTTTAAGAATGATGTAGTGTCCTTCTTTATCTCTGACTACAGTCTTTAGTTTAAAATCTAATTTATCTCTTATGAGAATTGCTACCCCAGATTTCTTTTGAGCCCCACTGTCATGAAAGATGCTTCTCTATCCCTTCATTTTCAGTTTGGATGTATCCTTAAGTTCCAAATGGGTCTCTTGTAGACAACATATGGATAGGTCAGGTCATTTCATTCAATCTGCAACACTGTGCCATTTTATGGGAGTGTTTAGGCTATTCACATTGAGAGTGATTATTGAAAGATATATTTTTATTGATATCATGTTGCCTGTGAAGTCCTTGATTCTATGGATAGTCTCTGTAAATTTTTGTTCTATGACACCCTTGGGTTCTTTCTTCTTTTACAGAACACCCATTAGTATTTCTTGTAGTGCCGGCTTGGTGGTCACATACTCTTTTATACCTTGCCAGTCTTGGAAGCTCTTTATCTTTTCATCCATTTTGAATGTCAGCCTTCTTGGATAAAGTATTCTTGGCTGCATGGTCTTCTCATTTAGTGCCCTGAATATGTCTTGCCAGCCCTTTCTGGCTGCCAGGTTTCTGTGGACAGGTCTGAAGTTATTCTGATGGATCTTCTTCTGTATGTAAGGAATCTCTTCCCCCTAGCTTCTCTCAACAGCTCCTGTTTAAAATTACAATTCATCAGTTTAACAATCAGGTGTCTCGAGGTATTTCTACGTTCTATGATCTTGCCGGGAGATCTTTCTGCCTCTAGTGCATGAACGCAAGTTCTATTCCCCAATTTGAGAAAATTTTCATGGAAAATTTGTTCAACTATATCTTCTAGTCTTATTTCTTTCTCCTCTCCCT